>NC_056725.1:1666273067-1666320567 GCF_019279795.1 Protopterus annectens
TTTTTTTTTTCTGGATGCAACAAACCACCACCACATTATGGTTGAATGTGAGATAGTCAGCCTGAGTACCCTGGTCTCGCACCACAGGTTGTGTGCTTAGGGGGGTTGCCGTTGATATGGTAATCGATGGGGGGCCATGTTTTTGCCGAATGGTATGATACACTTTTTGTGTTTAACTTAAAGCCTTGACTTTGGCACTAGTCATTTGTAGTTGAGACCCTCCTGCAGTATGTTGACATCAATTGGGGGAGTCGATGACAACACCCAATTTACAGTCATCCGCAAACTTGATTAGCCACAGGCCCCCTCTGTCTTTGCCTGGACCTCTGAGAAGTATATGCCAAACAGTAGGGGTCCCCAGGACGGGGTCCCCAGGACAGATTCCTAGGGAACACCACTAGTGACAGGTGTGCTGTAGGATGTGGCAGCGCCTATTTTGACCTTGTGGGTCCTATCTGTGAAGCAGTTGGCCACCTATTTGACTAGATAGGGATTAACACCAAGTTGCATTAGCTTTTCGATGATGCTCGAGTGAGGGATTGTGTCAGAGGCCTTGGCCAGGTCATGGTAAGCTGTATTTTCTGACTTTCCCTCATCCATGGCCGTGGTGACAGTTTCAAAGAAGTCAACTAGGTTAAGTGGACTAGATCTGCCCCTGACTAAACTGAGTTGGTTGGGGTCGAGTGCTTGGGGATTGCCTATGTCCTTGTTTATGAGATCCATAATACGCTCCATGACTTTGCAGATCAGACTTGTCAAGCTGATAAGGGCGATAGTTTCCAGGGTCAGTAGTGGCACCACCTTTGTGCAAAGGGATGACAATGGCAGATGTTCGTGTTATACTGCTGCAGTCATTACACTTGGGAGTTTCAATGGTGGGCACAGGCATGTCGCCTCAAGAAGGGTCAGCCTTTCACTCTACCCACAGCCAGACAGACACTAACAGATGCTTTGGACTACGCCTGGGGAGCACACATGGCAGGAAAATGTATTCAGGGCAAGTGGACCACAGACCAAATGCATCTTCACATCAATCAAAAAGAGATGGCTGTTCAAAATGCCCGAACAGCTTTCAAGGACCTTTTGCATCCAGGACATTTATTATTAAAGACCGACAACACCACAGTAATGTGGTACATAAACAAGCAAGGGGGCACTCATTCTTATCCCCTATGCAGGCAAGCCATGACCTTGTGGAACACAGCTCTAACTTATCAAGTTCATCTGCACACACAATTCCTGCCAGGACAGAAAAACTCTGGCAGACGATCCAAGCAGAAATATCATGGACCCTCACGAATGGAAACTGAATCCACAAATCTTCAGCATGGTAACTCATAAATGGGGATGCCCAGACATAGATCTTTTTGCCTCTCCACTGAATTGCCAACTACAAAAATTCTGCACAAGGACTTATCACACACAAGCATGGAAAGTGGATGTGCTCTCGTTCAGCTTGATGTGAAGATGCATTTGGTCTGTGGTCCACTTGCCCTGAATACATTTTCCTGCCATGTGTGCTCCCCAGGTGTAGTCCGAATCATCTGTTAGTGTCTGCCTGGCTGTGGGTAAAGTGAAAGGCTGACCCTTGTTGAGGTGACATGCCTGTGACCACCATTGAAACTCCCTTAGTGTAATGACTGCAGCAGTGTGAACACTCTAACATCTACATTTTATGGTAGGTACAAAACTGTAGTTTATCCACTCGAATGAAACCTGTAGTTAGGGTGTGGTTGAATAAGGGTGCTCAGTGGCGAAGCTAGTTCTTGCTGGAGATGGTGCAGAATACAGCCTGGGATACTATCGGGTCCCATGGAAGCTGTTCTTTTCCTTGGATAGGGCCTTTAACACTTGATCTACAGAGATGTGAGGTGTGGGACAAATATCGGGGATGTCGACTGGACCTTTGGGGGGTGGGGGGGGGTTAAGGTGGTGAAGTTTGCACTGAACCTGTTAGCCAGCAGGTTGGCTAAGTCAGCAGGATCGGTGTAGGCGGTACAATTAAGTGCTAGTTCGGAACAAACTTTGGCTTTGCCATGGGAGGTTCCTAATGTAACTGAAGAAGAACTTGTGGTTTCCCTTTGTTTTGGATGCTAGTTTCAACTCAATTGGCTATGGAGGTTTTCACTAGTGATCTAATTTGCTTGTTGAGGCAGATGGAGTTTTTCTGTTTTGGAATTTTGTTCCTTTTTACCCTTGGACAACATTTTCTTCCTTTTTGTTGTAAAGCCTGTTGACAGATTTGTGTTTCCTCGAGCATATTTTAGTTCTTTGGTATGGCGGAGTCCATGCAGTTGTACAGGTGCTTGTATACTGCACTGGCGTACTGTTCAGCCTAGTTGTCTGCATCATCTGAGGGGGCAGTGGTGTGAAGCTGCTGATACCATCCCTTAGGAGGCTGTAGTCAAGCTTTTGAGAAGTTTTTTTTTTAGCCTGGTTTCGGCTGGGGAGGGGTTGGGTAGGACAAACTCCGGGTGAGACAGACCGATCTGATCTCACCAGGGAAGAACATACTATGGGAGTGGTGCATCGTTCACCCATGTTGGTAAGAACAAAGTCCAGTATGTTATCTCCCCTTGTGGGAAATGAGACCAGCTGATCTAGTGCATTAGATTTAATGAAGTTAAGGAGTCTGGTGAGAACATTAGTGCAGGAATGGTTCACTCAGTCTATGGTGGGGTAGTTGAAGTCACCAAGGATCAGGGTGTTGGGGGGGTACCTTAAAGGTTCAAGTAGGTACAGGTAGGAGGTGTCGGTGTCTTGAGACATGGAGGGGGGGGGGTCTATAGCTAGCTATAACTTGGATAGGTGTTTTAACAACTGTCAGTTGCACCTGGAGTAATTCAAGTGCATCAAATTAGTAAGCCAGTCTGGAGGCATGCCTGTCCTTAATGAAGACCGAGACTCCACCCTTAGTCTTTCCACACTTTTTGACCCCAAAGTGAGGTCTGAATGAGGGTATAGCCTAGTAAGGCAGGGGTGCTGTCTGCAGCCCTGAGCTAAGTTTCCGTGACTGCACAGACATCTGCATCTTCCAGTGCGAGGAGCGCCTCTAGTGAGTGCATTTTCAGATTAAGGCTCCTAGCATTGAGCATGACCTTCAGTTTTCTTTTTGACAGATCTTTTATGTTGGAAGATTTGTCTTTGGGACATGGCCTAAAAAGGCACAATGGGGGAGGCAAGAGCTTTGGCCAAGATCTGGAACCCCAGGGGTGACAGGTGGAGGCAGTCTCTGGCAAAGCATCGTGTCCTATCAACCATGTCATCCCAGGCAGAAAGACCCCAGAAACTAAGCCAATTGTTGAAGTCAGACATTTTTTGTTGATTGTGGTATCGTTCATAGTGAAGGTAGGATGCTGCTTTGGGCTAGGATCATACCTGCCTGGAGCACATACTCTGAGAGCTCAATCATGTCTCCATATATTCCAGAGAGGTACTTCTCAAGTCATTCACACCAACCTGGACAATGACAGAGTCCTACTTGTACCTGTTGTGGAGAGACTTGAGTGCATGTGTGATGTGGTGGATTCTAGTGCCTGACAACTGACAGTGACCTTCTTGAGCATGGTGAGGGGGACATTGGTGTGTCTCACTATCGATAGTCGCCAATGACTAGTATGTTTGGTTTATTGTTGAGCCTTATGGGCTGTGTTGGCTTATTGATGTGCTTAATGGGCTGTGTTTGTAAGACACTGGTGCGTTGACTACTGTGTATGATGCGATTGGTGTTGTGTGTGGAATGTTTGAGCGTGTTTGTATTTTGGGCGTGTCTGTTTAGCTAAGTTTTTGTTGAGTACTCCTGCATAGATGGGTGTGTGCCTCAGTGATGTGGTGCTTGTACTGGCAATCTCCTCTTTGTCAGGAGTACTGACAGTGGTGTGAGAGAGAGCATGGGATTCCAGCTTACTGATGTAGATGCATATCTCTCTCAAGAAGATGAATTATGTGCTAGGAGAAGGGGACTGTCCGTGAACATGAGGCAGTTGCAACACTTTCTCAGTATGCCCATGTCGACCAGGCTGGCGGGAGAAACTGATGGGAGTTGTCCAGACATGGTGCTCTGAGTAAAAGCCTGATAAAGATCTGGAAGGTTTTGTTTAACAGTATTATTTATTTATTTACATTTGTTGACCGGGAGTGTCCGACTGGACATAGGTCCATTTTCAGTGGAGGCCCGGGGAGAAAAGCTCCACAGTTACATTGGATTACATAGTGATTAACAATTTAACATAGCAATTAATTACAAACATATTTGCAGATGAACATAGTACATCAGTAGGCAACTAGAATATTTATCTGTAAAGTACATAACAGACATTAACAAATGTTAGAATAAGTTCCTGCTGTATAATAAGTACTAGGCTTATGAGCATCTGAGCTTGCTATAATCAAGGTCGTTAGTGGGGTGGAAAGAAAGGTAGTGGTTGGATGGGGTGGGTGATTAGAGTGGGAGTTGCAAGAGCATAGCCAGCATGTTTTTAGGTGTGCTTTTAGTAAAGTTTTGAAGTGGGTGCATAATGGTACGAAGGTAATTGTGGGTGGGAGGGAGTTCCATAATTTGGCTATGACGCAAGAGAATAGTGCTTCACCAGCAGAGTTATTGGCTTTAGTGATCTGCAAGTGATTTTTGTTGCTGGATCTTAGTGGTCTGGTGGTGCGATAGGGTTGGAGTAGATTCTGGAGAGATGGGACATTTAGTGGATGGTTTTCTAGTTTGTGGGCTAGTGATAGTTGATACCATTGAAGGAGGTGAGGGAGTTCAAGCCAGCCCAGTTCAGCAAGTGAGACGCAGTGGGACTACGGTAGGATGCCCCTGTGACGAATTTGGTGATTTTGTTGTAGCAGGTCTCTAGCTTGTTTAGATCGCATTGCCTTAGATTGGTATATATTGGAGAGGCATAAAGTAGGGTGGAGATGAGATGGGAATTTGCTATTGAAATCTTTGCTGCTTTGGTGAGAAGTTGCTTATTTCTCTATAACACTCCTAGTTTTTTGTGGACTATTTTTATGGTCATGGATATGGGATTGTCAAATTTTAGTTTGTCTATTTCAACTCCTAGCAATTCGGTGTGTTCAGTTGGGTATATAGTGGTGTTGTCTTCTGCTGTGATAAAGTGAGAGTTGTTTTGAGTAGGTTTGGTGGGTTGGAAGATGTAGTTTAGTTTTGTTTGGGTTGAGTATTAATTGTATTATCAGTTTAATTACATATTAATTGCAGCCCGTCAAATTGGGTGATCCCAGTCAGCCCTGTTCTACTGGAACAATCCTCTTATCTTACATGACTCTTGCAGTCTTCTCCTCCCAGATAAAGTCCTTCAGCTCTTATTTAATATGTATGTATTGTATTAATTAACAGTATTTTAAGAGAAGTACCAGCATCTTGGAAGAAAGCAGTGGTAGCTGTAATATCTAAAGAGGGTAAAGATCCATTAGACTCTGCTTCATACAGGCCCATTTCAATGTTAAACCTTTGTTTATGAAGCATTCATGTATATAATGGTTAAAGAATGGCAATGCCAAAATTGATGGTTATGGATCATTGTGATTTTTGTGGAGGGCAGGTAAACATTTGATAACATTTAACAGAACACTGATGATCCAGAGAGAGAGAGAATGCAAGATTCCATTGTTGGTGGGTCTTGATTCAGAGAAAGCATTTGACAGAGTAAGCTGGGACTTTGAGCAGGGCTAAGGAAGCATTTGCATTTCCTGAAAAAAAAATTATAAGGCTGATTTAGGAGGATGTATGAGGGATCAGAGGTGAAAATTGAAGTTGGTGGGATCCTCTAATTTCTGCTTGAGCAGAGGAACCAGGCATGCATGTCATCTTTCTGCTTTATTTACATTATATTTAGAACCGCTGGCAAAGAAAATAAGGGATTCAGAAATTCAAGGATATAATTAGTATGGGTAGTCTAGAAAAGCTGGTTCTCTGTAGATGGTTTATACCTGACAAAACCAGAAAGACATTACTGTGTTGTGTGTATTTTCGGAGTACAAAATTAATGAAGCTAAAGCAAAATTAATAAAGCAAAGGCACTAGCGGTATATTATGTACCCACACATGAATTGGTTCAGCAATATCTGTATTTCTGGGGACATGATAAAATGAGATATTTAGGAGTATGGATTAAAAATGATTCTGGTGTGGCAGCTTAAGGATATGTGGGAAGAGACTAAAAAGATAATACAAAAACTGAGAAAATGGAAGCTTTGTTATATGGATATGGGTAGTAAGATACAAGCAGTCAAATGTTTTTAGCCCCTTTAGTCTTATACACAGGTCAGGCATATTTTTATTAGCTAGAGAAGTTGTGGTTGGCAATTAATAAAGAGCTGAAGGACTTTATCTGGGAGGGGAAGACTGCAAGAGTAATGTGGGATAAGATGATTGTTCTAGTAGAACAGGGCTGATTGGGATCACCCAATTTGAAGGGCTACACAGTTGAGGCTTCTATACGTAGCACAAGCAGAAAACTATTAACATGGAAAGAAATGATGAAACTGTGGAAGCTCAAGAAGCAACGAGAGACTGGGATTTTGGATCCATGCCTTTAAGAACAGTAGTCATACAGAATGTTATATCCATAAAGTAGCAGAAAGTGTTCTGAGAACTAAGCCAGCACAAGAATGGTGAAAGGAGATTCTGCTGATAGTGATGACTGCAGTTAAGGATATAGGCAGGAGGAGGCTGGAATTTATTGGAGAAAAGTGGCAAAGGAACCAAGGTATTGGGAGCAAATAATTAAAAAGGGATGGGTAATAGAATGTGAAGAGGCCAAGAATTTATTTGGACTGCAGGTTAGAGATTTCCTTGCCTATCAAGGATTGATAGACTATAGGCAAAAAGAAATAAGGGGGTTCCTAAACGAAAGATCAGTACTGGTAGAGTTTTTAGTAGAAGTTAGAACAGAAGCTGCCATTAAAAAGGAATAATTAGTAGAGCATATAAAATATTGCATGATAACTATAGGAATCAATCAGAGGGAGGTTAGAAAGAATTGGGAAGAGTGGATAAGCAGTTCACAAAGAAACAATGGGAGGATACATGTATGTCACCAAAATATGCAACAAAATCTAGAAGATTTAGGATTTTTGTTTGGAAATGTTTACTTGGATATTGTTATACCCGGATTAGAGTCCAGAGAATTTTTCTTTGGGTAGACTGCAAGTGTTGGAGGTGTGATGGGGAAGGGAGAGGTACTTGGAAACATCTTTTCTTGGAGTGTGTTGGGTTGGCAGACTTTAAGAATTCCCTGCAGGATGCACTGCTGGAGATGCTGGGTTGGTAGATTGTGACAAGGGAGATGATTTTTCTGAGCTGTGATACAGAATTGCCTAGGCATGTAAGGCCTTGCTGTGTCTAATGGTGACTGCCAAAAAAGCAATTACTAGAAAATGGAAATCAGTCTAAACCAATTATATTAGAAGTAGTGAATATAATAGAGATGCAACAACTGGAATTGAGAACTTAAAAAAGGGTGGGAGCAAACTACTTAGAAAAATGGGAATTGTGAGAACAGCACATACAGGGGAGGAATGAGGTTTAAAAGAAGGCAGGACTTAAATGAGCTATATAATGTTTGACAGAAAATGATTGGGTAGATAAGTGATGTATGTTTGCAACTGGGAGTGTGTCAGTATGGTTTGTGATGCAAAATGCTTGCAACTAGGATTGTTGTAACATCACATTATCAATGAGATTAAGGAAGGACTCTGGATGGTTTGTGCAGATGAGTAATCTACATTCATATGGTTTTACTGAAGATAGCTGGGAAATTCCATCCTGTTTTTTTGTAGGGCAGCACAGTGGTGTGTCATTCCTCGCATCACTGTTGCGGTATGTCAGTACTATGGGTTATGTCATTGAAGTAACCCGATATCCTCCAGCATACCAAAGCTAAAACCTTCCACATGCTCTAACATTTGGCTTATGACCTATCCGTGTGGGCATAGGAATACTTAAACAGAAATAAGAGAGCAAGATCCTCAGACTGTCTTGCTGCCAGTCTGAAAGCAGGATTATTACTTCCGTCTATCTTCCACGTTATTGTTGGCTGCTACCATTGCCTACACTTACTCATATAACTGCCTCATTGGGGAATCTTTTTTTTCTTATGTTTTCTCTGAATGATTTGATGTTGTCTATCTCGCCTTCTATTCTTGCTGGTTGGGGTTCGGAGCCAATCCTCTGCTCCGACTCTGCCATCTTCAAAAGCTCGAGAGCTGCTTACTGGCTCAAGGCCCCCCCTATATCCCATGATGATTGGCGCTAGATACCCAGATCTCGTTTGCCGCTTCTGCTGCGAGGTTGTTCTACTGGCTCAGGTCATATAAGCTTCTTTATTATTACTGTTATTTACTGTAATTTTCCTGTAAAAATTACTGTATTGTAGTGTAGAATTGGTCGTTAGACTTTATTCATTGTGGTTAGTTTTTTCCTCTAAATAGCTTTCCCTTCCTAGAAATTCGTTTAAATTAGAGAGTTCCCCCCCCCCCCCTTTTCTCCCTTTTTCCACAGAAAGGTTCTTTCCGTTTGAGTTAGAGGTTGACCTTTCTTTTCCATCTCCTTTTTAAAAAAAAAAAAAAAAAAAAAAAAAAAAACTTTTTCTCTAACTTGTAGTGTTATTTCCCTTTGGTAGTAGTGCTTGTGTGGGTTGTGGTAACTGTAGGGTATTAATATTTTTTTATTGGTTACCTTAACTTTTTGTGTGAAAAATTCTCCTTGGTTTTCTTCCAAGATTGTCCAAGGATCCAAAACAGTCCGGATTCAAGAAGTGTGACTCATGCTGTCAGAAGAGGTCTCTGACAGATGGTCACACATCTTGTGTTTGTCTGGGCGCTGTGCACCTGCAGGACTCCTGCTCCATCTGTCATGCCTTCAGTCCAAGAGTCCTGCAGGAGCGCAAAAATAAATGGATTCTGAGGGGTCTGCTTAAACCCCAAGATTCACCGTCGAAGTCTCAGCCGGTGAAATCTTCCAGGCCACCTAAACAGTCTGCTCCCAGTTCGGAGCTGTTGGGTGAAGCCACACAATCCATTTCGGCTCCGGCTGGAACAGATGTCCCTCCCTCCCAGTCTGTTCCGACACGGTCTTCGGAGCCAGCTGAGAGTCTAAAGAGATCCAGGTCCCCTTCTTTGGAGTCTATATATTCTGCTCCAAAGTCGCCCCTGCTCCAATCGGAGCGTAGTCCCCGATCATCCCAATCTTCTCGGTCCTCTAGACTTTCGGACCATGATTTGGAAAGAGTGGTCAGTAGGCTCTTGAAGTCGCGGGCCCTTGCCAAAATGTTGTTCAGCCCTCATCAGGAGTCTGCTCCGTCCACAGCTATTGATATTCCTCCTCAGACTCTTCCTTTGAGCTCGGAGCTGGAGTTCGTTGGGGTTCAAGTCGTGGAACCGTCAGCGCCGATACCCTCCCTTTCGGTTCCTTCGGCTCCGATCCCTTCCATGGTACCTTCCCTGGAGGGATCTGGGTGCCGAGACTCCCTCGGCTCCGAGGGGGCGAGTGGCATCGGACCCTTGTCCGACCCCACTCTCTCTCTCGGTGCTTCGGCGCAGGTGAGCTCAGCTACCACATCTGCCTCGGAGCAGTCTCCCTCTGTGCGGGGAGGGCTTTTGGTTTCGTATGAGCCTGAGCCTTCTCTGCATCCGGGCAGGGACGCCTTCGAAGTGATGAGTGTGCTGGCCCCTGAGTCAGTCCCACGATCGACCCCATCTGCTCCTCCCCCTAGGGTGGTTGCGTCAGCCTCTGCCCCTCTTCCAGACCCTAAGTGTGGAGATCCAGTGCTCCAGGACACCCCCTTGGGTGTATCCTCCTCTTCCGAGGCCTCCCCTGATCTTTGAGGAGCCACCTTGCAAGAGAAAATGCAAGAGGAAGCATGTTGACTCCCCCGAGTCTATTACATCGGATACCGACTTAGAGGAGTCAGAAGGGTCCCCAAGATCCCCCTCTGAAGATGTCTTCTTTTCAGACATCCTTGAGATACTTGGGCAGAGGGGAAACTGGACTAATCTAAGCCTTTCCGAGGATGAGTCTGTATTCCGGATGCGTTTGGATCCCGACCTTCCACCTCCTGGGTGTCTCCGCCTTTCGGCCCACTGATGTCTGTGGTGGCTTGAAAGGCATGGACGGCTCCAGACACAGTGGAACCGACCCCTAGAAGACATGCAAAATTCATTACTGCCCTTCAGGACAAATGGTTCTTGACCAAGGCTGTCCCTGTTGATGCCATGGTGGTAGCAGCGGCCACATAGGAGTTGGCTGAAACTTCATCTGTCCATCCCCCTAATGAGGAGCCCCCCCCCCAATAAGGAGTCCAGGATGATGGACAGATATGGGAAGCAGATGTTCTCTTCAGCGACCTTTTCCATGTGTCCCTGAATTACCTGTGCCACTTTACCCATCTTCAGAGGGATCTCCTGAAAGAGCTTGGAGATACCCTCCAAGATCCATCAGCTGAGGGGGCCCAGGCTAAGGCAGCCTCCCAGCTGGTGACTCTTCATTCTGTGGTAAACTCCTCCATGCGGCTCATTTCCTATGCAGCCAATGGTGCGAGTAGAGCCGCAGGCACAGGCGTGGCCCTAAGGAGGCACGCTTGGATGCGGCTATGTAACTTTGCGGAACCTTTCAGAGAGTCTTTCACCAACACCCCCTTTGGTTCCTCTCTCTTTGGATCACAGGTGAAAGATACCCTTGCCAGGTGTGAGCAGGAAGGCAAGACTCTCTGCTGTAGGAGTCCGTTTTTCCACTCCTTCCAGACAATATCCTAAGGGTCAGATGAGTGGGAAGATGTGGCTCTGGAAATCCCAAGGAGCCTTGCCGGACACACATGAGTTTCCCTCCAGGGACAGAGGAGGGAACAATAACAGACGCCGCCCTCGTGGCAGCGGGGATCCGCAAAACCAGGGCAGCAGAGAATCCTTCTCTGACGAGCCCTTCCAGCATCCCTGAAGAGTTGCCTGGCTGCTCACCTCTGGAGGCAGTCTGGGGAAGACTATCACTGTACCCAGGAGCCTGGCGAGACATAACACAAGACAAATGGGTACAGTCCGTCATATCTGGAGGCTACAGAATCCCCTTCGTTCGCACCCCCTTAGTCATACATGTCCCTCCCAGATGTTCCACCCAATCTAAGGGACCAAGCAGTGCAAGAAGTCTCAAAACTGCTAAGAAAAAGGGCCATCCATAAAGTCCCAGCAGACCAACAAGGATCTGGAATTTACTGAAGGTTCTTTTTGGTACCAAAAAAGACGGGACTGGAGACCAATTTTGGATCTCAGCAGACTAAACAAGTCTGTACAAAGAAAAACATTCCGGATGGTCACGCTTCAGTCCATTTTACCCTTTCTGGGTCAGGGCAATTGGATGTGCTCCATAGATCTTCAGGATGCATACTACCACATAAAAATGGACAGATGCTTCCGAAGATTCCTCCACTTCCGGCTGGGAGCCAGCCATTATCAGTTCAGAGCTCTACCCTTTGGTCTCACCACAGCCCCCAGGGTGTTTACCAAATGTATGGCAGTAGTTACCGCTCATCTGAGATGGCAAGGATTCCAGGTGTTCCCATATCTTGATGACTGGCTCCTTACTGCTACAACCAGACATCACCTTCTGTGAGCCAGAGACTGCACCATCGACACTTGCTCCAGGCTAGGTATCACAATAAATTTCGAAAAAGTCTGCATTGTTGCCCTGTCAATCTATCACCTTTAGGCACAAATTTATATACCAAGGACATGTTAGTGAGCCTTCCACCAGACAGGGTTTCAGTGATTCGTCAGCATGTCAAGGTTTTATTAGCATACAAAAGGATTCAAGCCAGGTTTGTCCTTCAAATGCTAGGTCTCATGGCAGCAGCTATCGTACTTTGTTCCCCTAGCTCATTTTCACATGAGGATTCTCCAGTGGCTTCTTTTCTCCCAATGGTCCTTCCAGCAACTTCCCATGTCTTACATGATTATGATCACTCTGGCATGCAAGAAACACCTTGCGTGGTGGATGGTCTCCACATCAGTGCTCCGCGGCAGGCCATTTGTTCTTCCCCCTCCAGTGGCTACAGTGACCACGGACACCTCCCTGATCTGGTGGGGGGGGGGCATTATCAGGGCAGAACAGTCCAAGGCACCTGGCAACCTCACGTGTATCATCTGTACATAAATGTCTTGGAGATGAGGGCCGTGCTCTTAGCATTGCAGGCTCTTCAGGACTTTCTTCCTACCGGGACCATTGCAGTTCAAACGGACAAATATGTCCGTAGTGTGGTACATCATCAAGCAGGGCAGAACCAGGTCCTACCCCCTATGTCGAGAAGCACTCAGACTCTGGCAGTGGGCAATCTCTTCCCAACGGTTTCTGATTGCAACGCATATCCCTGGGAAGTTCAACGTTATAGCAGACAGACTGAGCAGAGCAATTCTCATGCCTCATGAGTGGTCTCTGAACCAGGTGGTTGCGGACCAAATCTTCCGCAGATGGGGCCAACTTTGCTCTGACCTTATTGCAACTCCCCTCAACAATAAGTGCAGCAATTTCTTCTCCCTCCTTCCACTCCCCGGGCATCCCCCCAGAGACTCTCTAGTCCACGATTGGCCCCAGGGACTTCTTTATGCATTTCCTCCTTTCCCCCTCATACTGAAATTGATTCAGAAGGCTGCCGTTTCGGGTTGCAAAATGATCCTCATTGCTCCTTACTGGCCTCGACAAATATGGTTTCCATTCCTGCACTCCTATCTTCTCGAACAGCCCTGGACTCTGGACCTAGTTCCAGACCTCCTGATTCATCAATCGGGCGGGCTGCACCAATCCCTGCACACTCTCCAGCTCACATCGTGGTTGCTCCACTTCCAACCGTAGCCAGGCTCCCAGATATTTCCCCATCTGTGAGAGAAATCCTTTTGTCATCACACAAGTCTACGACCAGAAAAACTTACGCTAGTAAGTGGAAACGTTTTTCTTCCTGGGCAGAGGCAAAAAGCATAGACCCCTTTTCAGCCCCAGTGCACTCCATTTTGGAATTTCTAGCAGAACTCTTCCATGCTGGTTCTGCTTCAGCTGCAATTAGAGTCCAGTTAGCAGCAATTTCACATTTTCACATTGGCATGTCAGAAAACAATATCATGTCCCATAAGCTGTGTAAAGCCTTTCTCAAAGGAACCACTCTGCTCAGGCCCCCAGTGAGAGATCCTCCACCACTGTGGGATTTAAACTTGATTTTAACTTCGCTAATTTTGCCCCCTTTCGAACCTGCAGCTTCTTGTTCGCTGAAGTTCTTATCTTGGAAAAACCTCTTCCTGGTAGCTATTACTTCAGCCAGAAGAGTTTCGAAACTACAGGCTCTTTCTGTCCGTCCCCCATACCACGTGTTCCACAATGACAGGGTTGCTCTTGGGACTAATCCGTCCTTCCTAAGGTCTCTTCAGAGAGTAACTTGAATCAGTCCATAGACCTTCCTGTGTTTTTTCCTAACCACTCCAACAGGGCGGAATATAAGTTGCATCAGTTAAGATGTTCACAGGCAGCTATGTTTTTATTTGCACAGAACCAAGGACATTAGAAAATCAGATCAACTTTTCCTGTCTTATGCAGTAGGTAAACAAGGTCTTCCGGTCTCCAAAGTAACCTTATCCAGGTGGTTGACTTCTATCATCACATTCATATATCAGCTGAGGAATAAAGAATTGCCAGTTAAACCAAAAGGTCACTCCACCAGAGTTTTAGCTGCTTCGGTGGCCTTTCAGGCTAGGTTGCCCATGGAATCCATTTGTGCTGCGGCTACATGGGCCAACCCACATACTTTCATTTCGCATAACAAGTTGGATTTGGTTTCCAGGAGCAGAGCCGACTTTGGTTCCACTGTTCTGAAGAGTTTTTTCCGATGAGCCACCCAGGATTTTAGGTGCTGGGACGCTGTCCCAACCAGCAAGAATAGAAGGCGAGATAGACAACTTAAAATAAAGAAGTTATGTACCTACCATAACGTTCCATGTTAGTTGTCTTCTTCTCGCCTTCTTTCTTGCATCCCACCCTCCATCCCCCTATCCTAGTGGACCGAGAAGAGTTCTTGAATTTTCACTGGCTGAGTCTTCTCTGGCTGTTCCTTTCTGACTAGTAGTCTCTCCAGTAGGATTTATGCATTCTAGGATAGGATTCCTTTATTATTATGTCTGCAGTTAGACTTACCAAACGAGATCTGGGTATCTAGCACCAGGCATCATGGGATATAGGGGGGGCCTCAAGCCAGTAAGCAGCTCTCGAGCTTTTGAAGATGGCCGAGTCCTCGGCTCCGAACCCCAACCAGCAAGAAAGAAGGCGAGAAGAAGACTAACATGGAACGTTATGGTAGGTACACAACTTCTTTTTGTCAGCTAAGAGAGGGGGAAATGTGACTGGTAGGCAGATACCTTAAGGACCTCCTCTCCTAGTGCAAGTTATGTCTGTGGGCTGAACGAGATTATAGAAACTGTCAGGACTGTTAACAGTTTATTCTTAAAACCCTCTGTACTTGACCACCTTTTGTTAAGCAGATGCTTAGAAATCCAATGTCTGAAGCTTCTTGCAGAGCCATTCGCCTTGGACATCCCATTTACACCAAAAATGTAGCTCAAGGCTAGGCCTGAGCTGTCTGCTGCCAAGTTTGATTTGTGCACACACCCATTGAGATGCTTCAGGAATTACACCACAGTATGTCTGACTACTCAGGTGCACCCACTGCTGCAACTGTGCAGGAGGCTGGCATGGTGTCTTGACACTCTTATCTGAGACCATTCATATGGATACGGATGAGAAGAGGAAATGGAGGATGATCATTTCACAAATGGGAGGGGTATGTATTCCTCAAATTCTGGAGAAGGAAGAGATGCCTGAAACTTTGAGGTCCACCAGGGTTCTGACCTGCCTCACTTTGTTAGAGCATACGTCACTCCTAAGAAAAAGAAAACTGATTTGTGAGAGCCTTTGTAATGTTCCAGAGGACTGAATTTCTCTACAAAAACCCTGTAAGAGAGATTTATGCTTTTTATTTCTACTGACATATCTACAAAGTTTTGCTAGTGGCAAATGCATTGCCATCTGATTGACATTAGGACCCATGGACAGATGATAGTAAGGTTTGCACCTCTGTCACTCTTACCTTCAGAGCTTTACCAGACTCAAATGACAAATGTCCTTTTTAGGAGGCTTAAGACCATGGCTAACCTTGAGGCTTCTGACACCAAGTAATAACTGATTTCTATGTTTGAGCAAGTTAACAAGTTGCATGACATCCCATTAAGTGCGACTGTGATGCTGCAGAGGCTTCTTCCTGGGCTGCTGCTACTGGATCAGTTATTAGAAATTTACTTTGCTTCACCTGTAGTCTTTTCCTGGTGGTGGCAAGGCCAAACTCTTGGATTTCCCCCCTCACATGGATCTTTTATTTGAACCTTCTGCAGCAGAGTGTGAGACTGCAAGATGAGGATAAAATGATGCAGGACTTTAATTAGATTTTTCTCCTATTAGTGCCTATGTATCAAGGAATTTACCCAGCTAAGTCCACTTCCTTTATCTGTAGGGATCTGAAACCCACTCACAAGGGCTAGAAGCAGCCTAGGAAAAAGAAATCATGACAAACTTTACAGAGATTCCAGGTCTGAAAAGTCTCCTTTTCCAGATAAGTCAAGCTGACTGCTACCTCCTTACCTCCCTTCTTGGTCCAGGAATTCCCTTGGCAAAAAAGCTAACCTTATCCCTTCCAGCCTGGGAATTCATCACCTGCAAGACAAATGGGTATTCATTCAAAAAGACTACAGGATGTCTTGATGGAAGTTCCATCTATGAGGAGTATTCCCCTTCCTTCCTGTTTACAGGGTTCCTCAACCAGGACACCATAGAACCAGTGCCGTACCAGCATCTAGAAGTCTTACTTGTACTCAGAAAAGATGACACTGTGGGACCCATTCTGGACTTATCCCACCTAAAAACCTTTCAGGAGTTACTATCTTTCAAGATGTTCTCCTTGCAAGCTCTAATTCTTCCATCCTTTCATAAGCCTTTCTAGTATCCCTAAACTTGGATGGATGTTTGCACATCCCAATCCACCTTACCTGCAGAAAATTCCTCAGGTTCTCTATTTCTTCATATCCCTTTCAGTCTGTTTTACTCTCTCGTCTCTTACTGCCCCCAGGGTCTTCACAAAGTGCCTTGCACCATCCATTGCCTTTGTCATACCCCAGGGGAAAAATATTTACTTGGAATATCTTCTCATCCAGGTTGCCTCCAAGGACACTTTACTCACCTCAGTTATACAATTTAGTTAATCTAGAATGCACATAGGTACAAAGACTATGATCTTATTCAGACCCAAAGGAAGCATTTGATAAAGAAAAGCCTTGGAGGCATTTGGACATTTTCTGTACCATGACCATCCGGCAGCAAGGCTAGATTGGAGTCTTCCAACTTTGCCAGGTGGCAGTGAATGTTTTTTCTTTTTCCTCCAACAGACATTTCATTCGGCTCAGAAGTTATATGTTGGAAGGCACTGTCAAAGTTGACTTGGATGGTGATTGGCATTGAAATTATCTTGTGTGGGAGGACACTTTCACATACCTGTTCCTTGCCACTACAAGGTTAGACTTTATTTCTGATAGTCAGAGTACATCTAATCTGTGAAGAGCCTTTTTGAATGCAAGGAGAGAGATTTATTTTATTTCCATCTCAACAGGGGCAACCATGAGTCTTTAATGGCTTTCCTCTGTGATCTAAATTTGCTGCATTTAGCATGCTGGCCTTTCACCACTGTATACCATGATGTAAAACAGAGTGGGGGCTGGTGCCTAGCTCATTAGCCCGTTGTGTTTTTCTGTTGCTCAGGAGTTTAGATCTGGAGTCTCTTTGCATTAATGCTCCCATATTTGATCTCTAAAGTGAAACCTAAGCACTCATATGTCCAACACCTAATTAACCAATGTCTCACTGGCATAGGTTGCCTGGGAGAGAAGCATGACATTTAAATTCAGGAGTTCAACATAGTCTGTCTCACTGGTGTCAGACGTTCTTCTGGCCCTACCTTGCTGTGAAGTATGGACAGAGTTGAAAGTTCCTTGGGCAGTTAAAACATTTCGCTCATGCAAACCCAGAACTCTTAGAGGTCTTTAAGTCCTCTAAGATGTATGACATTGTCAAGGCAGTTTCAGTGGTACAACAGGTAGCACACTTTCCTTTCATGTAGGAAGACCAGAAGAGTTTGGGTTTTATTCACATTCCAGGTGACTGGATTACTAACTTAGCAGTGCAGCATTAGGGAGGTACTGCAGTCCCGAGTCTTTGGTAAGTTGTTAAATTGAGACCCATCTGCTTGAGTTGGTGGCAACTCAGATGGATGTAGAAGATCCCATGGCACTGTGGCCAAACTAGTACAAATACCACCTCTGGTCTCCCTGAAGAGAGCATTAGCATGGTGGGACTAAACCCAGTAAACCAAAAATAAAATAAAGGCCCTTTTCTGAAGGGACCCACCAGTACCTTGAATGTCAAGCTGCTCAGGTTCTCTCTTGGGGGTTAAAGACCCCCCCTTCCCCACAATATTTGTGATACAATGAGGTACAGCCCCCTCTTCAACCTTGAGGGATGACAAATGGTGTTTGGATGCAGCCACTCTGCTCCCTGCTACCAATAGCTGGAGCACACATGACTGTCTCAATCTCTAGTAACAGCCTTTAAGTCACTTGACTACAAATTTTTATATTCTGTCAGTGTGTAGTGGCTCAAATGGGGGTAAGATTGCACCCATGGGGAACTTAACCCCCTGAGGATGGGCATAAGCCCAGTTAAGACTTTCCAGGTCTTCATGCTGCCATTTGCATGCAGCGCTGTGAGCAAAGGATCCTTGACACCTTTGTTGCCCATTCAACACCATGCAGCTTTGCTACATTTGACCCTGCCCTTTCTGGAGTTTTGGGGGGGGGGGGTACCTTCTTCATGGCTAAGTTTTGAAGATCTAGTGGCCACCATTTCCAGCAGTGGTGAAGATAGAGAATTATTCCCATCCTTCAGATCCTCTTAACTACCCCCTTCTTTTGGAGAAGTTTTGAGGCTCATGAGTTTTTTTGTATGCTGGAGTGTTACCCCCACCCCCCACAGTGTTTCTATTTCCTTCCAGAAAAGCACAGATCTGTGAAAGAAATGGGGAAACCCCTTGGGAATCTCACTATGTAGCCTGTCATCAGGAATGTAATGCATCATTCTCAGAAGCCTATGCTGTTGCCAACACTGTCATCTTGCTGATGTTCATAGTGTTATACTGCTGCAGTCATCACACTTGGGTTATCCTGTCGTCAGGCGGTCCCGCAGTCGGCCGAATCCCAAAGCCTTGGTCCGGCGTCGGTTGTCGTCGCTTCTTCCCTGACGTCAGTGCAACAGGGGTATAAAAGAGGCAGCTGACGCCATTTTCTTCAGTCTTTCTTGCTGCGCGGTGCCCGAAGCAGAAGCAGTTCGCAAGTGCCGGTCGGCCAGCTCCTGAGATTTTCGAATCTAATTTCAGCCCAAAGTCTTCTCTAAAGCTAAGTACCCCATTGGGGAAACTTTTCTTGCCTCAGACCGATGTCAGACAGTTAATAATTGCATTTCTTGTGGGAAGCAAATACCTCATAAGGATTTTCATTCTTATTGTATTCCTTGCCTAGGCCCAGACCACGACGTCTCTGGTTGTCGTTTTGTGCTAGGTTCAACAAACGTAGAATTAAGCGTCGGGCAGATTTCGCCCAGCATTATTTTGGCAGAAAATTTAACTATAGCATGCCGTCGGAGCAACCGACATCAGCAATGTATAAAAAACGCAAGGATAAGGACAGACAGTTACCGAGGCCTCAGCCAGGCCTGATGCCGGTTCTCCAGTTTTCAGTGAGGCGCCTATGCAGCCCCTGACTACCGCTGATTCAGAATTTCTGATGGCCTCCCAGACCGAAGCAGCTGGGCCTCAGGAACCGGTTCTACCTCACCCCTCGGACGCCAGCCCTGACGGTGATCCGGAAATTTTGGATAGGTCTTCGGTTTCTAAAGGTGTCTTCAAACCGACAACTATCTCTGCTAAGTGTTATGCTAAAGCTCCCTTGAAAGTTAGGAAGCAGGGTCCACATACCCCCCACAGGCCCCTATGCCTAAAAAAACAGATGCTTAAGATGGCTGAGGATTTAATTACCCTTATCTGGGGATCCCAACCCCCACCTGACAAAAGGCCTAGACTGGAGGAAGATTATCCTTCCTCTGACCAAGCATCCATTTCCTCAGGCAACTCTGAGGACCAGGATTACTCCTTCCCTCCTTATGAAGACTCGGATGCTGAAGAGTCCATTCCCTCTGTCTCCCCCTGAAGACTACTCTTTTGGGGAAACTTTACACATCTTGAGGGAACACTTCCACTGGGAAGGCCAAGATTACTCTGACTCTAAGAAAAGACTCGGTGAGTTTCTTCTTCTTCCACAGCATAGACCCCTAGCAATTCCTCCAGTTTTAGACATTTTGGATGATGTTTACTCCGAATCTAGTCTAAACCCGGATTCCTTACCTCCAGCACCAGCTAAACCAGACCGATACTACCGAGTTCCTGATACTCTTACTTTTCTATATAAAAGTCCTACTGCAGGCCCAGAAACCATTTCCCAGGGTCCCAAAGGGGTTAAGGCCTCTACTGCTAAGAATCCACTTCCTTCTGAAAGAGATTCCAGAGCATTAGAAAGATGGGGAAAGAAAGTGTATACGTCTGCCACTTTGGCCATGAGGGCCTTAAACTGCCAATTCCACATGCTAAAATACCAACAGTGCTTGATTACACAGTTAAAACAGAAAATGACCCCTCAGACAGACCAACCTGATTTCAAAGAGATGCAGGATTTGCTGCATGCAGCAGAACAGGTGGGAAAGCATACCTTACAGTGTGGTTTTGATTAATTGGAAGCCTCATGTAGAGCAGCTGTCACAGGGTCTGTAATACGTAGGCATGCTTGGCTTAAAGAACAAGCCTTACCAGAACATGTCAAAGCAAAATTATTGGATGCTCCATTGCAGAAAGATGTGTTCTTTGGTGTCAAAGCAGAGGAAGTTTTAAAGAAAATGGAAGAAAAGGCAAAATCTATGCAAACAGTTAAATATTTCTTACAGGTACAACCTCCTCATTTCAGCAGAAACTGGCCATCAAAAAACTGGTCCTTTCCTGCATCAGACAGACCCCAAAGAGGTAGGTACAGATGCCCAAGGGGCAGAGGCCAGCCACAAGGTTCTTTCAGGCCTAGACAATGGCAAACAACATCTCAGAGAGGGGGAGACGAAAGATCTCAACCCTTCAGGAAACAAACACAATGACTTCCCTCTTCGCCTGCCAAGCAAAATTGCCCTAGCAGCACCTTTGGGAGGAAAACTGGCTTTATTTCCACAAAATTGGCGCATCATAACAAAGGACAAATGGGTTCTGGATATTACCCGAGGCTACAGATTTCATTTCCACACTTTACCACGGATGAGAGGCATGCCAAATCTGCCTCCAAACCAATGGGCAGAGGCACAAGCGCAAATATCAGCTCTCATGGATATGAAAGCAATTCAAAAGGTACCTACAAAGGAGCAAGGTCAAGGTTTTTACTCAAGACTATTTCTAGTCCCAAGAAAGGACAAAGCCTGGAGGCCCATTTTAGACACCTCAATTCTAAACACATACCTGGAGGTACCCAAATTCAAAATGTTCACACTTCAGCAGCTTCTTCCCATGCTGGGCAAGGAGTCTTGGCTGGTAACGTTGGACCTCAGAGGCATACCTGCATGTCCCTATCAGACAAGATTGCAGAAGATACCTCAGATTCTTGGCAGGTACAACACATTATCAATTCTCTGCATTGCCCTTTGGCTTATCTACTGCGCCCAGAGTATTTACGAAATGCCTGGCATCAGTAATTGCATATTGCAGACAACGAGGAATACAAATTTACCCATATCTGGACGACTGTCTGATCCAAGCGGACAGCAAGGACATTCTATTACAGCATCTGGCATTTGTAATAAAGCTGCTCAGTTGCCCTAGGGTGCACAGTAAACAAAAAGAAGTCAAAGCTAATACCCTCGCAACAAATAATATTCCTGGGTGCCAGCTTAAATAAAACGGCCCAGATGGCTTTTCTCACGCCAGGCAAACAACAATTGACTCAATACTTCAAAAAGATGGCAACTTTTACCCAGCTCACTGCAAGGAAAATCCTGCAGGCATTGGGGGATCATGGCATCCTGCATTCAACTACTCCTATATGCAAAGCTGCATATGAGGAAATTACAATGGTACCTGAAAAGTGTATGGTCTCAACACAGGCACAGCCTCGAATCAAGTATACCTCTCATTCCATGCCTTCAAAAAGAGTTCCTATGGTGGGCTCAAGCATGTCAAATAAACAAGGGTCTTCCTTTCGTCTTACCCCCAGCAAACCAAACTATGACAACAGATTCTTCAGACTATGCCTGGGGAGCACACATGGCAGGACAGTGCATACAGGGCAAATGGTCTGCAAAACAAATGCATCTTCACATCAACCAAAAAAAGATGCTAGCTGTGCAAAATGCACTGACAGCCTTCAAGGACCTCTTGCATCTAGGACAACTTCTAAGGACAGACAACACCACAGTGATGTGGTACATAAACAAACAAGGAGGAACACACTCCTACCCTTTATGCAGACAGGCAATGACCTTGTGGAACACAGCATTGACTTACCAAGTACAACTGCAAGCACAATTCTTGCCAGGAAAGGGAAACATATTGGCAGACGAATTAAGCAGAAATATGGCAGATCTTCACGAGTGGAGACTACACCCACAAGTATTTTCAATGATAACTCAAAGGTGGGGATGTCCAGATATAGATCTATTTGCCTCCCCCAACAATTGCCAACTACAGAAATTTTGCACAAGGACTTATCACTCCCTAGCCTGGAAAGTGGACGCCCTATCATTCAGTTGGACAGCATTGACAGTCTATGCCTTCCCACCACTACCTCCATTGACCGAGGTATTATTGAAAGTCCGATCAGAGAGACCACAAATGATCCTCATTGCTCCGGACTGGCCACGCCAGCACTGGTACCCATTACTAAGGAACTTGACTCACAGTCCTCCATGGATCTTGCCTCAATTCCCACTACTGCTGACTCAGAAAAACTCAGCCAGCTCAGAACTTTAAATTTAGCTGCATGGAGAATACCTTGAATTATCAATCAACACTTCTCTCAAAGGACGTCCAGAATGTCATTTTGGAGGCCAGAAGGCCCAGCACCAGAAAAACTTACTCAGACAAATGGAAAAGATTTTGTGCATGGAACCAGGCTAAAGACCAAAATCCTTGGATACCTAACATTCCTCAAATACTGCAATACTTAACTGAGATGCTACACCAAGGCCTTTCATTCTCATCCATTAAGATCCATGCTTCAGCCATTTCAGCTCAATATAATACGGATCCTCCAATTTTCTCACACCCTTTACTACGGCAGTTTCTCAGAGGGGCTAAGAGTATAAGACCCCCCAGAAAGCCCCCAACGCCAGCTTGGGACCTGAACTTCATTTTAGAAAAATTAACACTGCCTCCTTTCGAACCAGCATTCTCAGCAGAACTACAATACTTGTCTTGGAAAACAGCTTTGTTGCTGGCTATTACCTCAGCACGCAGGGTCTCAGAACTGCAGGCACTTATGGCAGTGGAACCTTTCATCATTTTCCATCAGGATAGGGTCTCTTTACGAACTAACCCTACCTTTATGCCAAAAGTAGTATCCAGTGTGGCTTTGAATCAGACCATTCATTTACCCACCTTTTATCCAAACCCCCAGAATAAAGGCGAAAGACTCCTTCACTCTTTGGACATTCACAGACAGCTACGTTACTATTTAGATAAGACAATGACCTTCAGAAAAACTGACCAACTCTTTGTATCCTATGCTGCAGGTTCACAAGGAAAGGCTATTTCAAAACAGTCCATCTCCAAATGGATAGCACATTGTAGTCGCTTTTGCTACTCGCACCATGGGAAAGCAGTGCCTGTTAATATTAGGTCCCATTCTACCAGGGCTACAGCAACCTCAGCAGCCTTTCTCAGGGGGGTTCCAACCAAGGACATTCTGGAGGCAGCTACTTGGAGTTCAGTGCACACCTTTACCAAGCGCTACCACCTTCCTTTATACTCAAAAACCAGAGCTGGTTTTGCCACTGCAGTACTGCAGGGCATCCTAGCTTTGCCTAACCCAGTTTAGTACCAGCCACCCATCCATAGCTTTGGGATTCAACCAAAGTGTGATGACTGCAGCAGTATAACACGATGAACATAGCACAGTTTTGTACCTACCATAAATGTAGATGTTAGAGTGTATATACTGCTGCAGTCCAGGTTACCCTCCCACCATCCCCTCTACATACCAGGGTGTTAGTTATAGCTCCATGTTCATCAATCAACTGAATGCATGTCTATATGGTGTATTTGCTAATAGTTAGTACTATTGTTTATCTACCAAGGTATTTTTGCATAGCTTTTGTTTTGCCTTCCTAGTTGGGGGCACCTGACATCTGGGGCAAGAAAAACTGAAGAAAATGGCGTCTGCTGCCTCTTTTATATACCCCTGTCGCGCTGACGTCAGGGAAGAAGCAACAACAACCGACGCCGGACCAAGGCTTTGGGATTCGGCCGACTGCGGGACCGCCTGACGACAGGATAACCCAAGTGTGATGACTGCAACAGTATATACACTCGAACATCTACATTTATGGTAGGTACAAAGCTGTACTTTACAAAGTGTCAAACCGCGGACAGAGTAGGTATGACTCCTCTACATCATTGGTACTAGTCATGCATGCATCCATATTACTCCACATTAGTGAATGAAGCATTGGAGGAGCTGTCATTCTCAAATTCAAATAGGAAGTTAAGTTATCAGGACTGTCTTTGGAGTCCAGACATGATTTGTAGGGGAGCTGCTGCAATTTTGTCTGCACTGATGTGACTAGGGATGCAGGTTTAGGTATGTTCCTGCGTAACTGAGATCATTGCCTCTTAGAGGAGCTCGGGCATTCTTTCTTGAACACCCCTCATATGGGTGAGATATTTCAACACCCTTCTTAATCTGGTGGATTACATTTTTAGAAGGAATTTGGCCTCCACAATTGTGGAATTTGAACTCCATTCAGCAACCACCCACATATAGGCCTAGCTACTTTGCAGACTAAGGAAAGCTGTTGGACATCCCTTTTGCTGCCTACTGCCTCTCCACCTCACCCATGGTACATGCTTTCCCCAGCTCAGAGGTCAAAGTCCTGTATGTAGTGTAGCGATTCCTATTTATTTTTCTTTGTAAGGGGGGTGAGAGATAGTTAATGAAATTTTCCTTTTTTTTTTTTTTTTTGCTTGGCTTTGAACATGTTATTTCATCTTAAGTGCTTGTAAAGATTGGTGTTTTTTGCCATCTGTTTTCACATTTGGTTTTGCAGTTTTTTCGACTTCACTTGACTACTTCCATGTGTGCTCTTTGGTCATTTCCTCTTTGGTACATCAGTATGATGCAGGCCTAGCACAAGTCCGGTACGGTTGTCACTGGGTATAGGCTGTTGTGCTGTATTGCATTTCTGGTGATGGGAGGATGACTAGGTCTCAGAAAAAAAAATGTACATTTTATTTTTGTTAGCATTTTTGAATTGTATTTTATAACAGTTATTGAACGATCACTTAAGACCAAGGCAAATCTACATTTATATAAAAGAAAACTATTTTAACATATTCCAAGCAGAAAACATACATCAGATGTATTCTTTTATATAATTACTCAATCTACCATTACATTTATCAATTTGTTCCTTCTCCAAAGCATTATTCTGTATGTATTGTTCGCACACTGTTTCATTTTTCTATGTAATTTGCTCCTACCCTTTTCTAAAGATCACACTTCAGTTTTTATCTTTGTTACAGTTTTCAGTACTTCAGATACAGTTGGTTTAGATTTGATTTCCATTTATTAGTAATTGATTTTTAGCAGCCACCAGAATTAAACTTAAGGCCTTACTTATGCCTAGACAGTTCAGATCCTGTATCCCAGCTCAAAAAAAATGTCCTTTCCCATTTACTCACCCAGTACTTCTGACGCTGTACTCTGTAGGGCATTTTTAAAGTCTGCCAACTCATTACAATCCCAAAACATATGTTCTCAGTTCACCTCTTTTTTTTTTTTTTTTTTCTCCAACACACCTCTAACATATTTGCCACCTACATGAAGAAAAAATTTTTGGAGTCTGCTTGGATTATAAAAATACCTATGCAAACACTTCTAAGCAAAAATCCTAAATCTATATATATATATATATATATATATATATATATATATATATATATGTATATATATATATATATATATAAAATGTCCTCCCATTGTTTTTGTTTCCTTCTGAATCGCATCTTTTCTGTCTACCTCTGATTCTTACTTATCATACATTAATTTGTATGCCCTATTTACCCCTTTAACAGCAGCTTCTGTTCCAGGTTTAACTAAATTCTACCAGAGCAGATCTTTTACTTGGGATTTCCCTTATCCTGTTCTATTTGCCTCTACCCTTGTTAATCCCTGATAAGGATAGCAGCCTCAAGCCTGCAGTTCCAAATGTCCTCTTGGCATCTCTCTGTTTTTGTTATTTTCCCTCTATAGTTAATTTGCTCAAAGTATTGGTTCCTTTGCCAGTTTTCTCCAGTAAATTTCAGACACCTCTTGTCTGTTCTCTGTGCCTTAGTCATGCCTGTTAGCAAAATATTTCTCTGTTCTCATGTTACCTTAGTTTTTAAAATACTTTCTGGTATGTTACGAATGTAATATTCTATACGACTGTTACCCTTAAGGAACTGCATCCAAAATCTCATTCTTTCTGTATTTCTTGAATCCCCCCCCCCCCCTGCTTCATCATTCCTTTAACATGTTTTGGACCATCTGGTCCTTAACTTACCCATTTTTTTGTTGTTACAAATCTGTATTGATTTTCGACTGTTTGTTTGCTGTCTGTATCTGGTATTATGTTTTAATTTCTACTTTAAAGGATTACTTGCCTCCTAACTGTTTGCATCCCCAGGTTGCCTGAAATTCATAGGTCATGTGCACCTTGCCAGTTAAATGTGTAAATGGGTATGATCACGAGAAAACTTAGATGTTCTTTGTGTTTCACTGTTGCAGTCATCACATTTGGGTTATCTGCTTACAGTAGCCCTCAATCGGCCTGATTATCAAAGTCTTGGGTCCTGCGTCAGTTGCTGTCTCATCTTCCATGACGTCAGGTAGTCAGGGGTATAAAGCATGCAGCCGACGCCATTACATCAGTCTTGCCGTGCAGTGCCAGAAGCAGTTCAAGTGCCGGTCGGCCAACTCCTGAAATTTTCTTTTCCGAGTTTCAGATCTGAAGTCTTAAACTAAGCTAAGTACCCTGTTGGGGAACCTTTTTCTTGCTTTAAACCGATGTCAATAAAAGTTAACAATTGTATTTCTTGTGGAAAGCAAATACCTCAAAGATTTTCATTCGTACTGCATTCCTTGCCTAGACCCAGACCACGACGTACCTCCCTGTCGGTTTTGTGCCTTATTCAAACCTCATACTCTTGGTCGTCTGTTTATTTTCGCATCTAAATATTTTGGTACTCTGTTCAGTTATCCAGAAATGGCTTCAGTAAGCCACCCGACTACCGACATTCTGAAAAACGCAAAGATAGACGGAGACAAACCTCATAGGTCCAAAGCTGCTGACAACACTTCTGAGCTAGGAGCTAGGCGCTTTCGCAGCCCTTGATGCCCGCTACTTCAGATTCGCAGGCCACAACAGAGACCCATTCAGAGTCAGATATGCCACGAGATGCTTGTTCGACTGTGGAACCTGTGGATGTCTCTACCTTGGATGGGTCCGGAGCTGCTGTGCAGGCACCGGCTTCTGAGTGTGTATTCAGGCCTACTGACTTGCATATTAAACCAACTCCATCTTCTTCAAGGCCTAAAACTCTATCCATTCTCAGAAAACCAACGCCCAGACCGCATGGTCAGGCCCCCATGCCTAAAAAACAAATGAGGAGTGGCTGAAGACCTCATTACTCTAATCGGGGGAAGCCACCCTTCTCCCTGTAAGGGACCAAGAATAACTTTCCTTCTGATTCTTCTGATCAGGATTCTGAAATTTCTGTTTTTCTGATGACCAAGATTTGCCCTCATCTACCTGTGAGGAATATGATCCAGAGGACTCCATTCTCTCGGCTTCCCCTCCGGAGGATTTCTCTTGGTGAAACCTTGCATACTCTTAGGGAGCATTTACGCTGGGAAAACCAGGATTACTTTGACTCCAAAAAGAGGCTTAGGGAATTCTTACT
Source organism: Protopterus annectens (assembly GCF_019279795.1). Classification (NCBI taxonomy): domain Eukaryota; kingdom Metazoa; phylum Chordata; order Ceratodontiformes; family Protopteridae; genus Protopterus; species Protopterus annectens. The sequence continues at coordinate 1,666,300,454 of NC_056725.1, forward strand.
CCTGCCTCAAAACAGGCCTTTAGCTATCCCTCCTGTACTGGACATTGTAGATGCCTTCTCTGAATCTAGCTTGGCCCCTGACACTTTACCTCCTGCTTCCAGAAAACCTGATGGGTATTACAGGGTACCTGACTCTCACAAGTTCCTCTTTAAAAATCCTTCTGCGAATCCTGAGACCATTTCACAGGGACCCAAAGGCATTAAGGCTACTACTGCCAAAAATCCTACCCCCTTTGATAGAGATTCCAGGGCGGTGGATAGATGGGGTAAGAAGGTATACACTTCTGCAACATTAGCCATTAGGGCCTTAAACTGCCAGTTTCATATGTTGAAGTATTGGCAGCATATTATTGGATTGCTTAAACAGAAAATGATGATTCCTAACTGCGCTGAAAATAAAGAATTACAGGATTTAATGCATTTTGCTGAACAAGTGGGAAAGCATGTGGTTTTGATTCATTAGAGGCATCTTGCAGGGTTGCTGTCACTGGGTTTGTACTTAGAAGGCATGTTTGTAAGGAGCAATCTTTGCCAGATCATGTTAAAGCTAAACTACTAGATGCTCCCTTAAACCAAGACCACCTGTTTGGCAACAAAGCAGAAGTAGTCCTTAAAAAGATGGAGGAAAAAGCTAAATCTGTGCAAACTGTTAGATTTCCTGCAAGTACAGCCTTCCAGATTTAGTAGGCATCGGCCCTCTAAGAATTGTTCCTTTCCTTCCTCTTCCAGACCTTCTCAGTCCAAACCCAGAACCAGCAGAACACCCAGGCTTCAGTCCCAGGGTGCTCACAGGACTAAGCAGTGGGGGCTCCCACTTCCAAAGCAGGGAGTAGTAAGACTTCCCCTATGGTAAACTGTCTGACTTGACTTTAAACCTTCCAAGCCCTGCTCAACTGACTGTTCCTTTAGGGGGAAAGATCGTCCTGCATGCAAAAAATTGGGAACTCATTACCCAGGACAAATGGGTTGTAAATATAGTTTCCCAAGGATACAGATTCCACTTCCACTCCTTGCCAACCCCAAACGGTTGGCCAAACCTACCCCTAAATCAGTGGGCAGAGGCTCAAAAGCAGGTTCTCTCTTTTTTTTTTTTTTAAGCATCAGGGCTATTCAACCTGTCCCACAAGAAGAATGAGGGCAAGGATTTTACTCAAGACTTTTCCTGGTACCCAGGAAAGACAACTGGCGTCCTATCCTGGACCTGTCTATCCTAAACTCATTTTTGCTAATCCCAAAATTCAAGATGCTTAACTTCATCAGCTGCCTCCCATGCTAGGCAAAAATGCCTGGTTGGCAACACTGGATTTAAAGGAAGCCTACCTGCACATCCCAATAAGGGAATATTGCAGAAGATGCATTAGCTTCAGAGCAGGCTACATGCACTATCCGTTCTCTGCACTGCCCTTTGGCTTATCTACTGCGCCCAGGGTATTCACAAAATGCCTAGCTCCAGTCATTGCATTTTGCAGGCAAAGAAGTATTCAAATATACCCATACATGGACGATAGTATGTCTTGGCTTTCTGCCTGAATTAGACAATTACATAATCTGGCATTTATAAAGAAATTGCCAACTTCTCTGGGGTACACCAAAATGAAAAGAAATCAAATCTTGTACCCTGCCAACAAATTGTATTCCTGGGATCAAGCTTGAATAAAACTTCCCAGATGGCCAATCTCACGCCAGAGAAACAAGTTCATTTGACAGCCTACTTCAATCTACTGGCCACAGACCCAGATATCTGCAAGGAAAATACTGCAAGCACTGGGGTTCATGGCCTCTTGCATTCTACTAATTCCATATGCAAGACTGCATATGAGGAAACTACAGTGATGTCTAAAAAGCCTATGGTGTCAACATTCTCAAGATCTAGAATCAATGAGTCCCATCATACCTTGTCTAAAGATAGTTCCTTTGGTGGGCAGAGGCCTGCCACCAAAACAAGGGATTGCCATTCACTCTACCTCCTGCCACCCAAACCCTAACAGACGCATCAGACTTTGCACGGGGGGGCTCACTTGGCAGGGCAGTGCATTCAGGGCAAATGGAACCCAAGTCAAATGCACCTGCATATCGATCAAAAAGAAATGTTAGCTGTACAGAATGCTCTGACAGCCTTCAAGGACAATTATTGGTAAAGACAGACAACACCACTGTTATGTAGTACATAAACAAGCAGGGGGGGGAACCCACTCGTACCCTCTCTGCAGACTAGCCATGGCTCTGTGGAACACAGCCTTGAGCTACCAAGTGCACCTACAGGCTCAATTCCTGCCAGGAAAGATAAATACTCTGGCAGACCTAAGCAGAAATCTCATGGACCCACAAGAGTGGAAACTGGAACCAAATATATTCAACATGTTGAGAAACAAATGGGGGAGCCCAGAGATAGACATGTTTGCCTCCCCTCAGAACTACTAATTGGACAAATTCTGCACAAGGACTCCCCACAAACAGGCTTGGAAAGTGGTAGCCCTGTCCTTCACCTGGAAAAAACAGTTTATGCCTTTCCCCCACTGCCTCTCCTCTCGAAAGTGCTACTGAAGATCAAACAGGACAGACCAAGGACAATTCTGATTGCACCAGACTGGCCACGCCAACACTGGTACCCCCTCTTGCACAGTGTAACTGCTGGCACCTGCCTCAGACCCCTGCCCTGCTGTCCCAGCAGGAGGACCAGATTCTGCACCCACCGCTTCAAACCCTGAACCTTGCAGCCTGGCTAATTACCTGACCTCACTGTTACCATCCCTCAGTAAGCAATTGATGGATGTCATTCTGGAGGCAAGGAGGCCTAGTACTAGAAAATCCTATGCTGAAAAATGGAAAAGATTCTGTTCCTGGAGCCAAACTCGGGATGGCACAGCACTACCCAATTTACCCCATATTCTTCAATACTCAACTAAGATGCTTCACAAGGGCCTTTCTTTTTCTTCCATCAAAATTCATACCTCGGCCATTTCAGCACATTACAACATACAACCACTCCTCTTTTCTCATCCACTGCTGAAGCAATTCCTCAGAGGGGCCAAAAACTTAAGACCACCTAGGAGTGCCCCTACTACTCCAGCCCGGGACCTTAACTTTGTATTGGAAAAGCTCACTCTTCCTCCCTTTGAGCCAGCTGCAAATGCAGAGTTGAAATTCCTTTCTTGGAAAACAGCCTTCCTTCTAGCCATCACCTCAGCAAGAACGGTGTCTGAATTACAGGCCCTCATGGCAGTGGAGCCTTTCATCATCTTTCATGCAGACAGGGTGTCCCGTGGGACCAATCCCTCTTTTATGCCCAAGGTGGTATCCAGTGTGGCCCTTAATCAGTCAATTCATTTGCCAGCCTTCTTTTGTAATCCACAGAATAAAGGGGAACGAATACTGCACTCCTTGGATGTGCACAGACAACTTAGATTTTACTTGGACAGGACTAAGCCTCTCGGGAAATCTGAACAGCTGCTGGTGGCATTTGCTGCAGGGGCAGAGGGGAAGATCATTTCAAAGCAAACCATTTCTAAGCGGATAGGCCATTGCATTCATTTCTGTTATAAGCACCATGGAAAACCTACCCCATAGGGGATAAGACCACATTCAACCAGGGCTGCATCTACCTCAACAGCCTTCCTCAGAGGTGTCCCTACCAGGGACATCCTAGAAGCTGCTACCTGGAGTTCTGTACATACCTTCACGAAGCATTACCACTTGCCAATTTTTTCTAAATCCAGAGCTGGCTTTGCCACTGCAGTCTTGCAGGGCCTTTTAGCTGGTCCAAATGCTATCTAATTGCCTCCTCCCATCCTTAGCTTTGGGAATCTATCCAAATGCGATGACTGCAACAGTGAAACATGAAGAACATAGTACAGTTGTGTACACTTAACATAAATGTAGATGTTGGAGTGTATTCACTGTTGCAGTCCTGGTTACACTCCCTCCAGCCCCCCGACGTCTATTGACTTATATCTCTATTGTTTACTATGCTTAAAGCTTTTTGGTGTATTTGCATTTTTGTTGGAGGTGTAACCTTGTATATAATTGCTTCCCAGTATGGGGGCACCTGACATCTGGGGCAAGAAAAACTGATGTAATGGCATCGGCTGCATGCTTTATACCCCTGACTACCTGACGTCATGGAAGATGAGACACTAACCGACGCAGGACCCAAGACTTTGATAATCAGGCTGACTGAGGGCTACTGTGAGCAGGTAAGCCAAATGTGATTACTGCAACAGTGAATACACTCTAACATCTACATTTATGGTAAGTGTATACAACTGTACTTTATGAGCCCTGTGCATTGGCAGTTTTAAGAGGGGAAGTGTATGTGCGATGAAAGTAACTGAAACCTTATCTGTAACTTATTTAAACGTATCCATGGAATATTGACAGTCCTATTTTTGTTCTGTGTAGGGTGTTGGGACAGTGGTATCTGGGACAACACTGCGGGGTCTCATCAGGCTTAATGACATGTTACTACTTGGTCCAGATCCTTTGGGTAACTTCATGCCTCTTGCAGTGAAATCCATTCACAGGAAACGCATGCCAGTTAAGGAAGTACGTGGTGGCCAGACTGCTTCCTTTGCACTAAAGAAGGTAGGTATTTCAGTTAAAATTGATAATGCTGTGACATTATTGGTGACTGCATGTTTTTTGTTAGTTTTTTTGCAACCCATTTAATCTTTTTAAAGGCTCCACAAGTGTAGGGTGGGGGCTAATGTCACAGCAAAGATTGGGCACAGGGCAGTGTAGCTTACCTTAATCAGGATGCCGTCCTTCAACAGTACAGTCACTGACATAACTGGCATATGACAGGCACACCTTGTGGACAGTTTAGAGAATGCCTGTTATCTGATGTTGTTAATCTTCATCCCATCCATCAATGATGGGAATCTGTCCCGTCCTGGGATCCAAGCCGGCCTTGTATCAAGCTCTCGGCAGCCAAAAGCTCTCTAGCTAAGCTTTTACCCATAGTACCCTTCTCCCTGTTACCTCGGATCTCATTTCCCACGTTTCCGTAAAGCTGCGTTCAAACCAGCTCTCAAGCGAAGTTCAACTTTTTTGACTTTTTGACCATTTGTATTTTAGTGTGTATTCTCTTTCTCTCTACTTTATGCATTTTCTTACTTTTCGTGATCTATCGCTAACCCTTTTATCCTTTTACCTTTTGGTAGTCTTGGTACCATTGGTGGTACGGCCTTTTTCTCTGCCCTTTGGGGTATTTCTTAAATACCATTGCTGGTATTTCTTCCTTATCTTTACTTATATAAAAAAAATCCCTTTTCTCTTACAACCTGTGATTGTCTGGGTGTTTTATGTCTGAGAAGAAAGTTACGTCTGAGTTTAAGCAGTGTCATACTTATGGTAGGAAAATGCCTAACAGTAACTTGCATAACAATTGTGTATATTGGTTGGGGGTGCCCCATCTCTCGGTGCAGCCCCCATGTTCTGTTTGTAAAGGTTTCAGTAAGGGCATGTTAAATGAACGTAAAAATAAGTTGATTCTGAAGGTCCACCTAAAGACGCCCTTTTCAGAGGCTCTGTCTGCGACGGAGGGCTCCCCACTTCCAGAAAATACAGGAAAAGTCCCCACTATAAATCCTCTTCACCCTCCGGTGATCTGGGCAAGCCTGCCAAGTCAAAAATACCAATGATGTCTCCAGAACCTAGGTCTATCGCTACTGCACCAACCTTGGTTCCGTCAGCTGCTATATCACCTTCAGCGTTTATTTCGGGACCAACATGGTCCACTGCGCCAACATTCAATGCTCCAGAAACTACATCTTCTTCGGCACAGAGTGCCCCTTCAGCTCTGAGCATACCTTCGGTACCTATAACTTTAACTGCACTAGTGACTGAGCCATCCTTGTCTTTCCCGGTACCAAGTGCCCTTTTGGCACCGAGCCTGTCTACATTACCTGTTATCTCTGTACTAGCCCCACTGTTCCCAGTCTCCAAACTAGAGAACAGCGGTGCCTTTGGACACCAGTGCACAGACCCGATACTCCCAGTCAGTGGACCTCTTTCTAGGACAAATTATATAGCCCCTTCTTAGAGCGACCAGACTCCCCATCGGGGGTATCCAATAGATCCACCGGGAACCTTTCAGAACTTGATGTGGTGCGCCTTCTGGATCAGTTGCTGACAGCTAGGGGGATTTCCACTCCTTCTTTGTCCTATCCACTTCCAGACCTGGAACTAACTCTCTCTCTCTCTCTCTCTCTCTGTCCAAGGACTCCATCATACTCTCCTCCTTTGACCTTACAAGTTTCAAAGTCTCTAGCTCCGACGTCTTTTTTGGAACTCTGTTTTGGTGCCAGTAGTGGTCCTCACTTTGGCCTCAGAACAGTCTCTTTGGTCTTCGGTATCTTTGGAACCAAACCTTCCTCAAGTTCAGGATTGGGCTGCGGGATCTTAGGCGCAGAGTATAGTTCCAAGTGCATCTACTATTCTGTCCATGGTGCCGGGCTTTGTTGGCACCGATCCTTCTTGAGGCTCCTTCCTTGGAGGTGGGTTCAGTGGAGTGGGGTGTGACCCTGGTTCCGAGGTTGTCCTCCTCTGTTCCAGGCTCCCATACCTCTTTGGGTGGACCTGCTTTCTGGGCGATGGAGAGGGTACTTGCTTCAGGAAGCTTTCCTCTGACGTCAGATCCCCAGAAACCCCTTCACCCTGAGCTGCAGCTGACACAAGCCACTGCCCTGGAACAACAGGCACGAAAGCTGCAGAAAACCCTGTTGCAGGGCACCCTTTCTTCAGAGTCCTCAGAAGCCCCCACTGAGGAGCCACAGTGGTAGAAGTCATGCAAGAGGAAGCACGTAGACTTCCCTGAGAAGTGTCTGACTGAGGATTCAGATTACGATGAAGGGGAAGGGTCCCCACGGTCACCTCCTGATGAGATGTTAGGAGACATCCTTGAAATGCTAAAACAGAGAGGTGACGAAGTCCACCAACCCTTCCTTCGAGGAATCTGTCTTCTGCAGGCTTTCCATGCCCAGCCATTTACCTCTTGCTTGACCCTGCCTGCAGACGAGTTAGTTCATCTTGTGGTGCAGCACGCTTGGAAGAATCCTGATTCTGTGGAGCCGATCCCTAGGAGACCAGACAAAATTTTATCCCCTCCCAAGGAGAGCCTACACTGGTCTAAGGGTTTACCAGTAGATGCTATGGTTGCGGTAGCCTCAAAAAAGGAACTCGCTGAAGAGTCACTGTTCACCTGCCCAGCAGTGTGTCCCGGGCAGTGGACAGATTTAATAAAGCAAGTGTTTGCTTCATCGACCTTTACTATATGGTCCTTTAACTATTTGGCACATTTTACAAGGCTTAAAAAGAGACTTAATCTCCAAACTCTCTGGAACTCTCTCAGGACAGGTGTCTGACGAGGTAAGTGACAAAGTAGCTTCACAGGTCGCAATCCTGGAATCCATCTTTAACTCATCCATGAGGTTAATATCACATGCAACCAAAAGGACAGCCAGAGCTCCGGGTTCTGGCATAGTGAGACAACATGCCTGGATGTGCCTTTGTGATTTTGCGGACCCTTTTAGGTTTTCCCTTACTTGGAACGCTCCAGTTGAAGCTTCTTCCCTGTTTGGCCTAAAGTGAAGGACACTCTAGCCAGCTGTGAAAAGGATGGCAAGACCCTGTCTGCCGGAGGTGTACGCTTCTCCAATCGGCAGTGCTACTTTTCCAGGAGCCAGAGGAGTTTAAAGTTGTAGCACAAATTCTCAGGGTCTTTTTGTGACACACATGGCGAGTATACCCCAGGGGCAGAGGGGGCAACTCTTCCGGAAGATGCCCCTACCTTGGCGAGGAGACCCGTGTAACCAGGGACCCAGGGATTCCTTCTCTGGACAGTCCTATCAGCACTTCTAAAGAGCGGCCTGATTGCATTCCATTGGAAGCAGTCTGGGGGCGTTTCTCTCTGCACCACGCTGCCTGGCAGTCTAGAACTTCTGACTGTTGGGTGCAGAAGATTATAACCAGAGGCTACACCATTCCCCTCAGTGTTTAACCAAAACCTCCTACAAGACTTCCCGACGTTCTACCCAGTCAACGTAAAGAAGCAACTATAGAAAGAAAGTTGTCAAGAGTCCTCCAAGCAGTCCCACCAGACCAATGCGGATCTGAATTCTATTCATGGTTCTTTTTGGTGCCAAAAAAGACAGGGGACTGGAGACCAATTTTGGGTCTCAGCAATTTAGACAAAGCTGTCAACCAAACAAAATTCCGAATGGTCACAGTTCAGTCCATTCTCCCATTCCTGGGGAAACTGGGATTGGATGTGCTCCCTGGATCTCCAGGCTGCGTATTACCACATCAAAATGGACAAATGCTCCCAGAGACTACTTCGCGTTTGGCTAGGAGCCAATCACTACCAGTTTTGCGCTCTGTTTGGACTCTCTACAGCCCCCCAGAGTGTTCAAGTGCATGGCAGTAGTCACAGTCCACTTGAGGCAGCAAGGATTCCAGGTGTTTCATATTTGGACGATGGCTCCTTATCGCCCCCACCAAGCATCAATTGGTAACAGCCTTGCAATACACACTTTCCCTGGTGAGACTATTGGGAATAACTATAAATTGGAAGAAATCCAACCTCACTCTGACACATTCCATAGAGTTCATAGGATCAGTTTTCGATATCCGCTCCTGCTTAGCATCTCTCCCTCATCACAGATTACAAAGATTGAGACTTCAGCTCCAGGTGATACTCTGCAAAAACAAAGCCTCAGCACGGGAAATCCTTCAACTCCTAGGATCCAATGCAGCTGCTATACCAGTAGTGCCTCTCGCAAAACTTCACATGAGAATACTTCAGTGGCTTCCGTTATCTCAGTGGTTCCCAAATCGTCACCCCCTCTGTTTTCAGGTGCTACTAACCAATTGTTGCAAACAGGACCCGCTTTGGTGGATGAGACAAGAGACAGAACTTTTGAGCACCTCTTCCATCTCTCTCAACCCAAGGCCACTGACTTATGGAATAGATTCTCTATTTGGTCTAAAAATAGAAAACTAGATCCATATTCAGTTCCAGTTACTGTAGTCCTTCACTATTTATCAAAATTTTTGAAAATGGAGCTGCAGCCTCTACCATACGAGTTCATCTAGCTGCTATTTCAAACTTTCATAATGGTTTTGGAAACACTCCCGTGATTACTCACCGGTTATGCAAAACCTTTCTAAAAGGAGTGTCTCACATCAGACCTCCAATCAAACAGCCTGTTGAACCATGGAACCTCACTTTAATCCTTCACTCATTGACTCAACCCCCCCTTTGAGCCTGCAGCGAAATGTGACATCAAGTTCTTATGGAAGTCTTTTTTTTTTTTTTTTTTTTCTGGTCACCATCACGTCAGCTAGACATATTTCAGAGCTCCACACTCAGTGCATTAATCTGCCCTATCTTATTTTTCACAAGGACAGAGTATCACTCCGGACAAGCCCTACCTTCCTTCCCAAAGTCATTTCGGATTTCTCCATTAATCAAATTATTGACCTTCCAGTATTTTTCCCAAATTTTACTAACAAAGGGGAATGCTGTCTGCATTCATTGGATGTACACAGACAATTGAGATTTTTATCTGGACAGGACTAAGACGATGTATAAATCGGACCAACTTTTCATTTCCTTTTCTGGCCCTAAAATGGGAAATTCTGTTTATAAAGTGACTTTATCTAAATGGCTTAGAGATTGCTTACTTCACATTTACCATAATGAGAAAAAGCCTATACCACAGACAATCAAAGCTCACTCTTACCAGGTCGTTGGCAACTTCTGCAGCCTTCCATTCTAGAGCCTCCATGGACGACATCTGTGCAGCAGCAACATGGGCTTCTCTTATGTTTTACTCCTTACAAACTGGGTCTGATTTCCAAGGGAAGACCGTCCTTTGGCTATGTGGTGCTTAAGAATATTCTTCCATGACAGCCACCCAAGGAACAAAAGGTAGCTGGGGACTCTATCCCATCAGTGATGAATGGGATGAAGATTAACAACATCAGATAAAGAAGTTTTGTCTTGTGTAACATTCCATCTGTGTTGTTGATCGTCTTCCATTCATTATGTCCTACCCTCCATCCCCCTCCAAAGGGTTCTAGGGGATACTTTGCGTCCAAGTGCTGTTAGGGCACTTGTGCAGAAACTGCCTCTGCTTTATTGATAAAGGGGAAACTCTATGTGAGGTAACAGGAAGAAGGGCACTATGGGTAAAAGCTTAGTTTCAGAGTTTGTGGCTAGCCCGAGCTTGATACAAGGCTGGCTCGGTTCAGTTAACGGAATTGATTCCCATCATTGATGAATGGATGAAGATCAACAACACAGCTGGAACTTTATGGTAAGACTTGATTTCTTTTTTTGTAGACCATCCGATTACATCTTTGGGAGGAAACCAGAGAATGAGCACTCCCCAAAACACAGACATGCTCCAGAAGAACATTTCATGATTCGTACAGAGACTGCCTGAATTTGGTGAACCAAGCACTAAGACAGCAACATTGTTGTGGCATTGATCTGCCCTGTAGCCTGTTCCCATCAGATAAATGTGGCTTGTAGTGAATCATTGAGAGAAGAATTGCAAATCAAGCTGTATGTTCTGGTCTTTGATTATGCTGGCAGTGGTTTGGGAGCCTGTGTTACTGATATGACAGAACAGTACTAATTTCAGAAAAGCTTAATAGGGTTAGAGTTCACCTTATCCCGCTGTAGCCACAAATGATTTTTCAGAGCTGCACAGAGAAAAAGGCATTTCTGCTGATGGTTATTTTCTATATGGGAATGCAATGCAAGGCAGTGCCACCCATTAACTATTCAAAATATTTTTTCTGTGCAGAGGAACATCTTCCCAACCAAGAATAATTATTATTTTTTTTCCTGTTCCATAGCATTTGTGCTATTAAAATCTTTCCAGATCAGTTGGATCTTTATTTTAGTACAATCCCTTGTGTATGGGGATTAGCCACTTGACTGGCAGAGCCTCTTGTTTTTCAGATGTGGGTTGTTTCCTTCCCAGTTCAGGTATGCATGCTTTCATCCCGGTGCCACCTTCAGATCTTTTTTGCAACAAATGTGTTCAAAGTATTCTGTTAAGATGTTTTAACGATAATCTTGTGACCCTTTGAAAGGTATAATTTTCATTTTCAAAAATATTTTTTTTGCAGTTCTGTTTTGTATTTTTTTTCTCCTGGTGAAAAATTGTTAGGATCCAAGATATAAAAGAACACAGTTACGTAAAATCACCAAATTTATTGCAAAGCTTTCGGGTTTCCCCTTCCTCAGTGCTATGATAAAAACATTTCAATTAAATAGTAGAAAACAATCATATGACGCAGCCAACCAATAAAAAACATTCCAGTTAACAAATACACTCAGTTAATGGAGCTTATGCTGCTTCGTAATTAAAACAGGCTTCAAACTTCCTGCACTATTAATCCCCGGGTAAACATCTGCTTGTAGTTTTATTATCTAGGAACACACTGTTTTCCAGCATGTTGTTAATATCACCCCCCCCCCCCCCCCCGTATGGCATTTACTACCCTAAATTTAACAAAATGCTGGAAAACAGAGTATTCCTGGATAATAAAACTACAAGCAGATGTTTACGCAGGGATTAATGGTGCAGTAAGTTTGAAGCCTGTTTTAATTAAGCAGCATAAGCTGCATTAACTGAGAGTGTATTTGTTAGTTGGAATGTTTTTTTATTGGTTGGCTGTGTCATACGATTATTTGTTTTCTACTATTTAATTGAAATGTGAAATGTTTTTATCCTAGCACCGCGGAAGGGAAAACCCGAAAGTTTTGCAATAAATTTGGTGATTTTACGTAACTGTGTTCTTTTATATCTTGGATTTTGGACTTTGGACTTTGGTTATTAAACTCAGTGTACCACAGTGTTTCTCTATTAGTTGGATGTTCTTTGTGTGTTTTCACTGTAGGCGATACTCAACAAATATATACACAGCCAACGTTTCTTTGTTTTTTTGTTTTATTTTACCTTGGAATGTCACTTGTAGTATCAACTCGTCTGACCAATGGGTGGCAGGTTTGTGGCTCTGAAACCTCACTGAGGAGCGCACTGTTGAAATGATAATCCATTACTAAACGTTATGGATGTACCAACAATCATTACTGCACCTGAGCTGAAGAAAAATATGATGCAGTTGGAGAAGAAGGCACAAAGAAGAAGGCACAAACATACAAGCGCTTCCAATGGCAACGCTTAAGTTTTGCAGCATATTTAGAACTGGGTATAGTCTCAAGAGGGCTACGTGTCCTGAAGATGCCTAGTTACAGGAACACGTATCCTGAGCTATTAATGAAATGGCAGCAATTGAATTTAAAAATTGGGGCGGACTATATGACCCTGATGAATGAATATTTCCTGGATTTAGAAGGTGAGCTTCTAAGCGAGATCAATAACTTAGAAGATAAAATCTCCTCTGGTACTTTATTTAACGTGGCTGCTGTTACCCATCAGCAAATGATTGAGAGACTATCAATCCTAGATAAAAATCTAGAGATGCAAAAAGATGAAAAATTGCAAGGGATGTAAATGATTACAAACTGGGGCAGATTTTTGTTTGGCCCAAGCCTAAACTTCATGCTAATAACATTATCCAAAGGAATACTAGTAAGTTGGGTCTACTGGATGCATTTGAAACTAATAATGCTCCTCCTCCCATCCCTGTGGCAACGAGTTGTAGTAAAAGTGATGGACAGATCGGCAGTGGGTTGTTTACTGCGAGAATTTCGAACGATGAGGGGTTATTGCAGAACACCAATTGGAACACTACTAGTATGCCAGCAGGAAGTGACATAGTATTACTCAAATCTGCGACTGAGAATGGAGGTGCCACATCTAATGTAGAGCAGAAAGACTGATCGGCAGCTTTTTTAAAACTGTTCAAGCCAGTGCAAATAAAGCTACCGGTCAAAATAAGTATGGAAGAGAAGCAAACAACGAGAGGGAGATAGACAGCATTTGGATACGCTGAAGAGGAAGAACGAGAGCCCACTTTTGAAGTACAAGATGGTACGTAAATAAATGCTGTAATATTTTCAATTTTTCTAGCTATATTTTGACTGATAGAGATAAAGCTGTTTTGAACAAAGGCTTACAATTCATACCCAGCTGCATGGGTAATATTGTTGATGCTATCACTGACCTGAAATTTTGTTTGGAATTTAAGCTTGAAATTATTATACAAAGATGATCAGTTTACTGCAAATAGTATATGTAAAAAAAGTAGTACTTTTATTCCTTATAATTGCCCTATTCTGTCTGCCTTTGAGTTGAATTAAGGGGCTTGTTTAATGGCAAGAATGGGTATAAATGCTACAACTTAAAGGAGAGTGAAGCTCTTGAAAAACTGGAGAAAGATAAAGACCTGATAATTAAGCAAGCTGTCAAGGGTGGGGCTATCATGCTGTGTGACAGAACACACTACGAGTTTAATGGAACAACTTCTGAATGATGAGAATACTTTTAAGGTAATGGATTTAAGTGAGAAACATGTTTACACTAGAAATACACTTATCTATGATCTGCAAATACAGGGTGACATATCTCTAGAAGAGTTCATGTACTTTACTGTTACATGCCCAATGTTGCCTGTTATGTACGGGTTGCCAAAAATACATAAATCTATGATAGACCCCCCCAATGAGACCAGTAGTCTCAGGAAAGGGTTGGATCACGGCGCCCTTATCAATATATATGCAAGAATTTTTGAGTAAGTATATGGATGAATGTAAAAGTGTAATAAAAGACTCGGGTGATTTTTTTGATGCAGTTTAATTGTATTAATAGCAATAAAAATGAGAGATTTTTTTTATGGCAACATTGGACATCAACTCGTTATTTACAGTTATACCAAATGATTATGGACTAGAAAGTATTTGTGATTTCTTGAATAGTAATACGAGTGTGATGGCAAGGAAAATAGCCACAGTTTGTGAAATAATAGATGTTGTTCTTACAAATAACATTTCTATTTTTAATGGTGGACCTTATTTGCAGATCTCTGGGGTGGCCATGGGTCCCATGGCCAATGTTTATGCAAACCTTGTATTGAATCAATGGGAGAGTAAATATGTTTACAAGGGAAATTAATTTTATGATCCTAACTTATTATTTTACAAAAGATTTGTAGACTATTGTTTCTTTTTATGGAAAGGTACTATAGAAAGTTTAATGAATTTTATTGAATATTTGGAAGAGACAACAGAATTTTTACGTTTTAAAATCAAAGTATCAGATACTAATATTGCATTTTTAGACATTAATCTGTCTATGGTCAATGGAGAATTACAAACATCTGTACACAGGAAATCAGTTCATGCTAACAGGTATATACATAGATACAGTATGCATGCCCCCATACGTTTAAAAGTATTGTGAAAAGCCAGTTTTGTAGAGTTAGGTTAAACACTGACGTGGTTGAATGTTTAAAACAAATGGAAGATATTAAACAAGAATTTTTTGATAGGGGCTATGAATTGGAAAGTATAAATGCTATAACAAGAAAGATCGGATACGACAGCTCCACTCTTTAGCGAAGGAAGGTAGACAATAAATAATATTAATACTGGAAATCGAAAACTGAGATATATTACAACTTTCTATCCCTTTAGATCTAGTATTGTGAGTATAATATGAAAGAACTGGAATATTTTATCAATGCCTAAGCTTAGAAACATTATAACTGAAAGGCCGTATTTTGCATATAAGAATGAAAGAAGTCTTAAGCAAAAATTGTGTTATAAAGATTTTAAGCCTAATGGTATTAATTTTGCCGCTAGAACTGCTAAGGCACAAGTCCATGTTACAACTGTAGTTGCTCTGAAGATGTGACATCGGATATTGAATTTATCCATCCAGTTACTAGATTTCCTTACAAGTTTGATTGTTATGCTAGTTGTAACACAACTTGCATAGTTTGTCTAGCCACCTGCACTAAATGCCCCTCCTTCTATGTTGGTAAAAGTAGTAGAAAACTAAGACTGTATTATAGAGCATAAATCAGAAATTAGAAGGAATGTATCTACTAACTTGCTGGCGAAACATATAAATAACAATGTTAATGATCACAACTTTAAATTTAGGGTAATAAAGGCCATACAGCGAAGTATGAGGGGGGGGTGATATTAACAACATGCTGGAAAACAGAGTATTCCTGGATAATAAAACTACAAGCAGATGTTTATCCAGGGATTAATAGTGCAGTAAGTTTGAAGCCTGTTTTAATTAAGAAGCAGCATAAGCTGCATTAACAGAGTGTATTATTTGATGTTCATCGTGTTTCACTGTTGCAGTCATTACACTTGGGCTATCCTGCTGGCAGGCTACCCGCAGTCGGCCTGAATTCCAAAGTCTTGGTCCGGCGTCAGATGCTGTAGCCTCTTCCCTGACGTCAGTGCGCCAGGGGTATATAAGATGCAGCCGACGCCACTTTCTCCAGTCTTTCTTGCTGCGCAGTGCCCGAAGCAAAAGCAGTTCGCAAGTGCCGGTCGGCTGACTCCTGAGATTTTCAAAATTGAATTTCAGAACCTAAGTCTTCAGTAAAGCTAAGTACCCCGTTGGGGAAACTTTTTCTTGCTCCAGACCGATGTCAGTAAAAGTTAACAATTGGATTTCTTGTGGGAAGCAAATACCTCATAAGGATTTTCACTCTTAATGTATTCCTTGCCTAGGCCCTGACCACGACGTTGCTAGTTGTCGGTTTTGTGCTAGATTCAACCAACGCACTATTAAGCGTCGGTTTGATTTTGCTTTACATTACTTTGGCCGAAGGTTTAACTACATAATGCCGTTGGAACAACCGATGACCGGAATTCATAAAAAACGCAAAGACAAAGAAAAGGACAGGCATCCGAGGCCCAAAACCGACTAAGCCTCTCCTAGGCCAGTCGCCGGTTCTCAGTGAGGCGCTTTTGCAGCCCCTGACACCCGCTACCTCAGAGCCACAGGCCACCTCTGTCTCCCTCGTGGAGACTACTAGGCCTCTGGAAACTCAAGGTATTGGGCCTATGGAAACTATTCCCTCAGATGGGTCCGGAGCCGCTGAGCAGGCATCGGCTTCTGAGCGTGTTTTCAGACCTACACAGCTTACTATAAAGTCCACTTCAGCAGCCAAGGCAAAGTCTAAAACACCATTAAAGACAAAGAAACAAGTACAGCATTCTCCTGGACAGTCATCCATGCCAAAGAAACAGATGCTTAAAATGGCCGAGGACCTAATTACTTTGATCAGGGGTTCCCATCCTCCTCCTGATAAAAGGCCTAGGCACGACACTGACTATGACTCCTCTGACCAGGTCTCTCTTTCCTCTGATTCCTCTTCAGAACAGGGATATTCTCTTCCTCCCTATGAGGACTCTGACGCTGAAGACTCTATCCCTTCAGCCCCTCCTCCTGAGGATTACTCTTTTGGGGAAACCTTGCACACCATGAGGGAGCATTTCCATTGGGAGAGCCAGGATTATTCAGAATCCAAGAAAAGGCTCGGAGACTTTCTTTCACTGCCTCAGCACAGGCCCCTTGCTAATCCCCCCTGTGCTAGATATTGTTGATGTTTTTTCTGAATCCAGTTTGTCTCCTGATTCTTTACCCCCTGCACCTGTCAAGCCAGATAGGTACTACAGGGTCCCAGACTCTCATAAATGTCTTTATAAAAACCCTGCTGCTGACCCGGAAACAATTTCCCAGGGTCCCAAAGGGGTCAAGGCTTCCACTGCAAAAAACCCTGTTCCCTCTGATAGGGATTCTAGAGCACTGGATAGATGGGGGAAAACAGTTTGCACTTCTGCTACTTTAGCTGTAAGGGCTTTAAATTGCTAGTGTCATTTGAAGGCATGCTTGGTTAAAAAAACAAAGTTTACCTGATCATGTTAAAGCAAAATTATTGGATGCTCCATTACAGCATGATACTTTTATTGTTAAGGCAGAAGAGGTGTTAAAGAAAATGGAGGATAAAGCAAAATCAATGCAGACAGTAAAGGATTTCTTACAGGGTCAGCCACCTAGATTTAGCAGGAACTGGCCTACAAAAAAATTGTTTCTTTCCATTGTCAGGCCACAAAGAGGCCGATACAGATGCCCAAGAGGCAGATCTTAGCCCCAAGGCTCATACAGACCTAAACAATGGGGTGCTTCAGCCCTCAAACGCAAAGACAAATCACAACCTTATAGGAAAAAGTCCCAATGACTTCCCTCTACAAATGCCAAGCACTTACCTTTTGGCAGCACCCTTAGGGGGGAAACTAGCACTTTTCTCACAAAATTGGCACATGATCACCCAGGACAAATGGGTACTGAATATTGTTTCTCAGGGTTACAGGTTCCACTTTCACACCCTACCAAGGCCACAAAGGTATGCCAGACCTGCCACAAAATCAATGGGCAGAGGCACAAAAACAAATTTCTGCTCTCATGGACATGAGAGCTATTCAAAAAGTACCACAGCAAGAACAGGGACAAGGACTTTACTCAAGACTTTTCTTGGTACCCAGAAAGGACAAAGCCTGGAGACCAATACTGGACCTGTCAATTCTAAATACATTCCTGGATGTTCCAAAATTCAAAATGTTGACACTGCAGCAACTTCTACCCATGCTGGGCAAGAAGGCTTGGCTAGTTACTTTGGACCTCAGAGGCATACCTGCATGTCCCAGTCAGACAGTCTTGCAGAAGATACCTCGGATTCATAGCTGGCTCAATGCATTACCAATTCTCTGCACTGCCCTTTGGCTTATCTACTGTGCCCAGGGTCTTAACAAAATGCCTGGCACCAGTAATTGCATTTTGCAGACAAAAAGGAATTCAACTATATCCCTACTTGGACGACTGCCTTATTCAAGCAGACAGCAAGGACATTCTACTAAAGCATCGGCGTTTGTCAAAACATTACTAATTTGCCTAGGGTACGCAGCAAACTAAAAGAAATCAAAACTAGTGCCCTCTCAAGAGATAATATTCCTGGGTGCAAGCTTAAATACAACTGCCCAGATGGCTTATCTCCCGCCAGACAAGCAAAGGCAACTGACTCATTACTTTCAAATGATGGCAACAAAGATCCAGCTATCTTAAGAAAAATTCTGCAGGCTTTGGGCTTCATGGCATCCTGCTAATTCTGTATGCAAGACTGCATATGAGGAAACTACTATGGTATCTAAAAAGTGTTTGGGCTCAACATTGCCACAGCCTAGAAACAATAATAACTCTCATTCCCTGCCTGCAACAGGAGTTTCGATGGTGGGCACTGGCCTGTCACCACAACAAGGGACAGCCTTTCACTTTACCCACAGCCAGGCAGACACTAACAGATGCATCGGATTATGCCTGGGGGGCACACATGGCAGGAAAATGTATTCAGGGCACATGGCCTGCGGACCAAATGCATCTTCACATCAATCAAAAAGAGTTGCTAGCTGTACAGAATGCCTTGAGAGCCTTCAAGGATCTAATACATCCAGGACAACTATTATTAAAGACAGACAATATTACAGTTATGTGGTACATAAACAAGCAAGGGGGTGCACATTCCTACCCCCTCTGCAGGCAAGCCATGACTGTGGAACACAGCACTGACCTATCAAGTACATCTGCAGGCGCAATTCCTGCCAGGAAAGAAAAATACTCTGGCAGACGAACTAAGCAGAAACCTCATGGACCCTCCACGAGTGGAAACTAAATCCACAGGTCTTCAGCATGATAACAAGGAAATGGGGATGCCCAGACATGGATCTTTTTGCCTCCCCTCACAGCTGCCAACTACAGAGATTCTGCACAAGGACTTATCACTCACAAGCATGGAAAGTGGATGCTCTATCATTCAGCTGGAAAACCCTAACAGTTTATGCCTTTCCACCTCTGCCTCTCCTTCCCAAGATGCTCCTAAAAGTCAGACAACAGAAGCCAAAAATGATCCAGATCCTGCACAGCCAACTCAGAACATTAAATCTGGCTGCATGGCAGGTAATATAGCCACTCAGAGTACACCTCTCTCTAAAGCTGTTATGGATGTCATTTTGGAAGCCAGGAGGGCCAGCACCAGGAAATCTTATGCAGAAAAATGGAAGAGATTCTGTGCTTGGAACCAGGCACAAGGACTTGAATCACTTGTTCCAAATATTCCTCAGATTTTACAATACCTAACTGAGACGCTGGACAAAGGCCTATCCTTCTCATCAATTAAGATCCATGCCTCTTCCATTTCAGCTCATTACAATACGGAACATCCTATTTTCTCTCATCCACTGCTGAGACAGTACCTCAGAGGGGCAAAAAACAGAAGACCCCCAAGGAGAGCACCGATACCTACATGGGACCTCAACTGTCTTAGAAAAACTCACACTGCCTCCTTTTGAGCCAGCCAATACAACTGATATAAAATTCTTATCATGGAAAACTGCTCTGCTCCTAGCAATAACTGCAAGAAGAGTCTCAGAATTACAGGCATTAATGGCAGTGGAACCTTTTATTATTTTTCATCTGGACAGGGTTTCTCCAAGGACAAATCCAACATTTATGCCAAAGGTAGTATCCAGTGCTGCTCTTAACCAAAACATTAATTTGCCAACATTTTTTTCCAAATCCCCAGAATAAACTGGAGAGACTTCTGCACTCTTTGGACATACACAGGCAGCTATGCTTCTACTTGGACAAAACAAAGGCTTTCAGAAAAACTGAGCAACTGTTTGTAGCGCATGCTGCAGGTTCACAAGGAAAAGCTATCATAAAGCAGACTGTTTCAAAATGGATAGGACACTGTATTCGTTTCTGCTATGCACAGCATGGCAAGTCAGTGCTTAAGAATATTAGGCCACATTCTACCAGGACAGCAGCCACTGCAGCAGCCTTTATCAGAGGAGTACCAACCAAGGAGATTTTAGAGGCTGCAACTTACCAAGCACTACCCAGTTACCGCTTTACTCTTAAATCCAGAGCAGGCTTTGCCACTGCAGTTCTGCAGGGCCTCATAGCCACTCCTAATCCTATTTAGACCCAGCCACCCCCTCTTTACTCTAAATCCAATGCAGGCTTTGCCACTGCAGTTCTGCAGGGCCTCATAGCCACTCCTAATCCTGTTTAGACCCAGCCACCCAACCTCAGCTTTGGGATTCAACCCAAGTGTAA